>NW_027526257.1:25801946-25811946 GCF_048455015.1 Haemaphysalis longicornis | reverse complement strand
CTATTGACAATGCAATCCGTCTCTAGCTGTTTGCAGGCCTTACATCTAGGACGCTGGCAAGGGCTCGTGACTGGTTCCTCGGAAGCGCCAATTTTGGCACACAGTGAAATGTCCTTTAGGTTCTTATTTCTTCTCAAGGTAACTCTTCAGGCTTCCGGGAACTTTTTTTTTAATTTGGTCATTACTGGCTAGAATGGGGTGATGGTGGTGGTGGTGATGTTTATTGACAGGTGGACCTAGCCTTGCGTGGTATGCCGGCAATTGCTCACCCGATCAACACCTTTTCGCCAATATGCGCGGGAGTTCACCATGATTCGCTGAGGCTTGTGACCATTAAAAACTGCAGGATCAAACGGAAGATGGATAGCATTTCCGCAGGATGTTGTTTGTTAGAAACAGCGTTTGAAAATTTGGTTATTAAAGCTGGTGATCGGGCGCTTTCACTTCGACGTTGTTGCTTGAGCACTTCGTTCCTTTCTAGCTTGGATGCTCTTTCGTAAGCCATATCCAGTGACTTGAACGGGTGATTCCTGCTTGTCAGGGTGGAGTTAAGTTCATTAAGGTGTTTTATATAGTGTGTGTTATCACTGCATACTCTTCTTAGTCTGGTAGCCTGTCGTACAAAGATAACTTGTTTGCAGTGTCGTGGGTGATGACAGGTGTAGTCAAAGTACTGTTGCCTGTCCGTTGATTTCCTATAAGCGTGGTTTTGAGTTTACCATTGTCAAGAACAACAGTGTTGTCTAGGAAATTCACTTGTTTATCCGAGTACTGGCATAAGACCCTCATGGTCGGATGCGAAGAATTAAGATGTAAAATGAAACTTTCCTGGGCTGTCCGGCAATGCTCCAAAATTATGAAGATGTCATCTATGTATCGAGGCAAACCTTCGGTTTGAGGGGGAAAACCTCTAAGAGGAAAGCTTCATGTTGTCCCATAAAAATGCTGCCATAGGTGGGTGCGAAATGAGTGCCCATGCTAGTTCCAAAAGTAATTTAGACTTCCAACGCATGTTGGCGGCGGTTTTCTGCTAAGGCCGTTGATGTAGCTTCTAGTCCTTCAGTGATTTGAATTTTCGTTTAGAGGGCGGAGACGTTGAGCGAGACCAGAAGGGCGTCATTAAGTATTTGCCCACCATCGTTTATTGCTTCTATTATGCGGAGGAAGTGTAGGATGTTCTGAACAAATGAAGGAAGAGAAGTCGGAATGTCCGCCAAACGGTGATTCAAAATACAGACAATGCTTCCGTAGGGGTGTTGTTTGAAACTATAGATCTGCCCGAAATGTCAGCTGAGAACATTGTTTCTGTGGGGACTTTATTGATTTTGAGGATGAGGTAGAATCGTCCGGCTTCCTTGTTCGCCGGTCTCATGAAGTTTAGTGCAGTTGTGGTGAATCATGTTCTGCCCAGCAGATCTGTGAGAGTACGAAGGATCGTTGACTGTATCTGTTGCTGGCATCATGGTCTAAAGTCTGGTAGTGGTCATGGTTGTTAGGCTACCTATAGGCATTATCTTTATATTTTTTGATTGCTAAGATAGCAATGCTACCTCCTTTGTCGGCAGGTTTAATTATTATGTCCGTTCTGGCTGCTAGGTTATTTAGAGTGACTTCTTCTCAGGGGGTCAAGTTTTTGCGTTTATTTGATTTCTTCGTTGTCATTATATTTCTTTGATACTGATTTTATATACATATCGAGTTCTTGAGATTCCTCGGCATCTGACTTCCAAGTGCTTGGTAACGGAGTGCGTGGTAATTCATGTCACTAAGTTCTTGCTTATACGAAAAGAATTCCTTCAGTCTCATTCTGCGGGAAAATTCGGTGAGATGCTTGTGTAACTCGTATTTATTGACGTGGTTGTTGGTAGGGTAGAAAGTAAGGCCTCGTTCTAGGACAATTTTTTCGGTTTTTGATTTTGTTTCTGAAATATCTATGACGTTGCTGTTACACGTGATGGGGAAGGCGGATACAACATTCAGTTCGCGAACTGTTGTCATGTTGCTGTTACTCGTACTGTGGGAGCTAGGTTCTAAATTTTGATAATTAGCGGGAGGAAAAAATTTTCACAGTAGCTAATTCTGGTGTGTCTTCGGGGGCGTCAGATGATTTAGTGCCACATCTTCAGACTTAGCCAGAATAGGAGGTTCAATGGGGCAATATGTGTCAGGCAAAAGGAGCTGGTTTGTATCTTGCACAACTCGTGTTCCTTGCGGTTTTTTCTCTTGCTCAGGGAGTGGAATTGTTTCAGTCTCCTCATTTAAAACACACAGTTGTCTGTTACAGTGTTTTCTGAGAATTTTTAAAAGCGGAAGCGATGCACGCTTCAAAGTGTCTTGCCATTTACCTTCTAGTAAAGCAGGGGAAGCTGCAAGAGAGCAAATAGCTTTAGGGAGGGGGCCTTTGGGGATTTTCCTGGTTTGGAGGTAAGAAGAATAGGTGTTGATGTGAAATGTGTAGTGTGTTTTCCGGCGAGTTTTCGAACACTAAGGAAATTGCGGGATTTGAGGGCCAAGGCGTCCGGCCCGCTCGGTGTACGTCATTTGCGCTTGTTCCGAGGGGACCAATGAGATTGTTCTTTTTTGTTCGGAGTCTGTAGTTTAGGAAGACTCTTAGGGGTGATGACCGTGGCGATGCCTGTATGTGCGCTTGTTTGCGTTTTAGTGCGTGTTGGTGTCTGTGTGAACATTGAGCAAGAAGTATTTTATGTTTCAGGATGTTATTCCCCTACGTGCTGTTGAGCTGGTGTTGTGCCTGCTGTTCAAGGTAAGTTGCGCTTCTTGTGAGCACTGACGCGGCCACGGGAAGAAAACGTAGACTTTTACGAGAAGACGGCGCACTAGCAAGTAATTTATTCGGAACAATGCAAAACCATATATATATATATATATATAAATATATATATATATATATATATATATATATATATATATATATATATATATATATATATATATATATATATATATATATATATATATATATTTATATATATATATACAACAACACGGAATGCAACAAATTTCAGATATATGGGGAGCAGAAGTCCGACCGATGAAATATACAGATAAAGAGATAGCGGTTGTGAAAGCTGGTTCACGTGTTGTAGTTAAAAAGATGATCCTAAAAGCCGAATCTCACGCTGGGTGAGTGTAATCGAAGGGGTGCTGACGCATTCACCCTCACGTCCTGATATGATTGAGAACTCTTCGTATATCTAACGCGACATTTTGTCTTTAGCGCGGAACAAATGGTGGTTTTCTCCAACGCGACCTCACACTTGCACCTCGCACAGTGCGCCGAAAGATTTCCTACTGTGCTGACTTCTTGGGAGGCATATCTATGTTCACGCAGCCTTTCGTTGGTTCATCGGCCTGATTGACTGTTGTAAAAACCACCGCAAGACAAAGGTATCTTCCTGCGAAAGAAAGAAAAATACGCGCCCAGAGTGGGGACCGAACCCACGCCTTTCGATTAGATCTCGAATGCCTTACCAAGTTGGTAAGGCATTCGAGATCTAATCGAAAGGCGTGGGTTCGGTCCCCACTCTGGGCGCGTGTTTTTCTTTCTTTCTCACGTAATTAATAATAATAAATAATAATGTAACGTCACTAACGGTAAAAAAAATGTTCTAACCATTCCCCTATGCCTTCTTTGGCGTTGTAGACTGCCGGCATTTCTTCCTGTATTTTCTAACGAGCCCCTCATTTACAAACCCTATTATCATATATATATATATATATATATATATATTGTAGGATGGGATTATTTGCGAAGGCAAGGCAGTAGGACGCTCAGCGAAGGCAGTCCGAAGCAAGCGGGGCAGACGGCTAGCTCTCACGCGCTCTTCTCGCGGTCCAGGCTGATGATAATCCCAGTGCGGTTCGCTGGTTCTTCATCTTCCTTGAAGCTATATTATCATGGCCAATCTCCTTGAAAGGGTAGGAGATACTTGTGTCTCTTCCGCACTACAATCATCCCCCCGCGGCGAAGGGAGCCACCCTGGTGACTTAGGGGCACGCTACGACAACAGGATCGTAATAACGATTGAGGCGTTGCACGTACACTGTCTCGCGGCCTCGGCGACGAAGGTCTGAGGACGGGGTTAGCGGCTCCACTACGTAATTAACAGGTGACGCGTGTTCGACAATGTGGTATGGGCCGTCGTACTTGGATAGCAGCTTGCTAGAGAGACCGGGAGTAGTAGTCGGTATCCAAAGCCACATCAGGGAGCCGGGAGAAAAAGTCGCTTTTGGGCGGTCACCATCACGACGATGTTTTTGGTGCGACTGGTCTTCAGAAGTTAAATCACGGGCAATCTGGCGGCATTCTTCGGCGTGGCTGCAGAGTGGAGAAATGAACGTGTGCTCAGAAACATCAGGTCGATAGGGGAGAATTGTGTCGAGAGTGCAGGATGGTTCACGACCGTAAAGAAGGAGAAAAGGGGAGAATCCTATGATAGGCTGCATCGCGGTGTTACAGGCATACGTCACAAAGGGAAGAATCGTGTCCCAGTTGGAGGGGTCGGAAGAGATGTACTTCACGAGCATATCGCCAAGAGTGCAGTTAAACCCCTCCGACATCCCATTCGTCTGCGGGTGGTAGGCAGTAGTGGTGCGGTGAGTCACGTTGCATTTTTTCAGGAGAGCTGCTATCACTTCCGACAAGAAGACACGCCCTCTATCACTTAGAAGTTCACGTGGTGCTCCGTGACGGAGGATGAAACGCTGTAGAAGGAAAGTAGCAACTTCGCTCACCGTGGCAGCCGGTAGCGCAGCAGTCTCAGCGTAGCGCGTAAGGTGGTCGATAGCAACCACGGCGCAATGGTTTCCGGCAGAAGTAGCTGGCAGCGGCCCGTATAAGTCAATACCGACCCGATCGAAAGGTCGCGCTGGGCAGGCTAAAGGCTGCAATGGACCGGTTTGTTGCTGAGGCGGAGACGTCCGACGCTGGCAGTCTTCGCATGCCCGAATAAACTTCATCACGAAGGTGTACATGCCTCTCCAAAAATAGCGCTGTCCCAGTCGTTCATACGTCTTCAGCACGCCTGCATGGGCACAATGCACATCCGCATGGAAGCTGTCACAAAAGCAGTCCGCAAGGGACGAGGGATCACGAGCAACCATTTGCGTCCTTCTGGGCGATACTTTGGGCGATAGAGCGGTTCATCACGGATGGCGAAGTGCGCAGCCTGACGTCGCAGCGCTCGGGGAGCGGTACACATCGTAGGATTAGAAAGGAGGTCGCAGAGTGAGGATATCCAGGGATCCTGTTGCCCCGCCATGTTCTCAAATGGTTGGAATGTCGGGGTAGAGTCAATGGCCATAAGCTCTGCCGTATCCGTGCCCAGAGGTGAACGAGAGAGTGCATCCGCATCATTGTGTTTTCGACCGGACCGATATACCATGCGGATGTCATATTCCTGGAGGCGGAGAGCCCAGCGGATAAGGCGACCAGAGGGATCCTTTATGATGTCAGCCAGCAAAGGGCGTGATGGTCTGTCACGACATCGAAGGCACGGCCGTAAAGGTAGGGGCGGAATTTTGCAATAGCCCACAGGATGGCCAAACACTCTTTCTCCGTGACGGATTAATAGGATTCGGCTTTTGTAGGCGTACGGCTCACATAGGCAACAACGTACTCGTAAAATACTGGCTTCCTTTGGGCAGGTACAGCTACCAACCCGACGCCACTGGCGTCAGTATGGATCTCGGTGGGCGCACGAGGATCGAAGTGGCGCAGTATAGGGGGTGAGGGGAGCAACGGACGGAACGTCAAAAAGGCTCCCTCGCATGCAGGAGACCAGGTGGACAAGTCATGGCTTCCGCCGAGGAGCTTGGTCAGAGATGCAATAACCGATGCAAAATTTGGAACCAATCGTCGGAAATAAGAACAAAGGCCAATGAAACTGCGCAGGGCTTTTAGAGTGGTCGGTGTCGGGAAGTCGGCCACAGCTTGTAGCTTGGCAGGGTCAGGGAGAACACCGTCCTTCGAAACCACATGACCTAGAATTGTCAGTTTTCGGGCCGCGAAATGGCACTTCTTTAAGTTTAGCTGTAGACCAGCATCCGTTAGCCTATGGAAAACTTGCTCTAGACAAGTAAGATGGGTGTCGAAATCGGGGGAAAATATAACGATATGGTCCAAGTAACATAAACAAGTTTTCCACTTGAGGCCACGCAAAATGTCGTCTATAATGCGCTCAAAAGTGGCGGGCGCATTACACAACCCGAACGGCATTACGTTAAATTCGTATAATCCGTCGGGGGTCACAAAGGCGGTTTTTTCACGCTCATCGTCTGCCATCGGCGCCTGACAATAACCGGAGCGTAGGTCCAGCGATGAAAAGAACTTAGCTTCTGGCAGACAGTCTAAGGCATCGTCGATCCGGGGCAGAGGGTAAACGTCTTTCCGAGTGATCTTGTTATGTCGGCGTAATCCACACAAAAGCAGATAGATCCATCCTTCTTCGTAACAAGCACGACTGGAGAAGCCCAAGGGCTATTAGATGGTCGAATTACGCCACGCTGTAGCATCTCATCAACGTGGCTTTCGATGAAAGAACGTTCTTTGGCCGAAACGCGATACGGTTACTGGCGGAAAGGGGGATGAGAGCCAGTGTCGATTCGATGAGAGACGTTGGATGTGCGACCCAAAGAAGTCTTCTGACAGTCAAAGGTGGATTGAAAACGCTGAAGAAGGGTCAGAAGCTGGTCGCGCTGAACAGGATCGAGACTGTCGTCTACGGCGGTAAAAAAGGCAGCAGCGTCAAAAGGTAGAGGTCCGCTCATTGAATTGATTGACAGAGGGGCTGACACATCCGGGAAGTCGACGAGGTGGCTATGAACAGCTTCCACACGCCCAAGGGACTCAGCACGAAGCACATTTAATGAGGAAGGAGATGCATTGCAGACAGCCATAGTGCCTGCCCCATTCTTGATAGTAAGGACGGCATAGGGAAGAGAGGTATCTTTGCGGTGGGAAAAAAGATTAGAGGGCTTGAACACGACTGTTGTCTCGGATATTGTGTCACAGGTCACTGGTATAAGAAAAGCAGAAGCTGACGGAATTATGCAATCGTCGGCGTCGCATAGCTTAGAAGAAAGTTGAATACTGTCCTTTTCGGCGTCAATCAGAGGAAGTAAAGCAAGCTCGGCACGGGCACAGTCAATAATGGCGCTATGACATGACAAGAAGTCCCACCCTAAGATCATGCAATAGGAACAAGATGGCAGATCGAGGAAGTCGATGATGTAGAGCTCATTTTGTACTAAAATCCGGGTGGTTAAAACTGCGAGGGGCTCGACGTGGTGCGCTGTGGCAGTACGGAGATGAAGACCGGAAATTGGCGTCCTCATTTTTCTTAATTGGCGGCAAATCTCTTCGTATATAACTGATACAGCAGCTCCTGTGTCAACCAAGGCGAGAGTAGGGATTCCTTCCAAGTCTACTTCAATCGTGTTCGCAGGGAACAGACAAGGGCTTCGGTATTTCGACGGCGCAGCAGTTCTTGCCTCCGGATCTGCGGCGATTAGTTTTCCTCTCGGCAGTCCGACGACACCGCATCGGCGAGATGGAACGGCGTCGAGGAGAGACGGACCGACGGGCACCAGAAGAGAGTTCGTCATGAGAAGGCGGAGAATAGGGCGGCTCAGCATGGGCGTCGTTGTAAGGGCGGTAAGGAACATACGCGTTATCAGCGTAGGCTGGCCGTCGGTAAGCGTCTCCTGGTGGCGGAAGCCAACGGCGGCAATAACGTGCGACGTGGCCAGGAATTCGACAAGAGAATTATATTGGCCGGTTATCAGGCGTTCGCCAGGCGTTGGTGTAGAGCAGCGACGGGCGAACCTGAGTAAGATGTGATGGCGGCTGTGGGCAGCGTCGAGGCACATAAGCGTGAGCCGGGGTCCGTGCCGCAACTTCAGCGTAGCAAAGTGGCGCCGCAACAGGCAAGGGCTCGGGAGCAGCTGAAATGGCGTCAGCGACTAGCTCCCGAATTATTTGATGGAGTGGCGACGACCGGGCAGGATCTTCTGTCGGCTAAGACTCCTGCGGTAAACAAGGCAAGAGAGACGTCTGCCGGGCGACCTCCTCACGAATTAGCTCTTTGATGCGCCGCAGCAGGGACGGGTTTCCGTCGACTTCCAGCGCACAGAGTGGGTCGTCACGCTGCGACAGCCGGCGACGAGTCAAGGTGCGCTGCCTGCGCAACTCATCGTAACTTCGGCATAGGCTGACGACTTCGCTAACATTTTGGGGAGTTTTCGCAAGCAGCATCTGGAACGCGTCCTCGTCGATGCCTTTAAGGATGTGCTTGATGGTGTCTTGCTGAGGCATCGATGGATTCGCGCGTCGGAAGAGATCTACCACATCCTTAATGTAACAGGTAAAGGTCTCACCGGCCTGTTGAGCCCGCTCTCTTAAGTGCTGCTCCGCGTGAAGCTTGCGCACAGCTGGGCGGCCGAATGCATGATTAATGTCCACGTTGACCTATCAGCTTGATTGTTCAGAAACCATTGTACAGCCACGCCCCTCAAGGAGAAACCCGCGTTTCTGAACTTCGTGACCTCGTCCCACCGATTGTAAGCGCTTACTCGCTCAAAAGAAGAAGGCCAGTCCTCGACGTGCTGGTCGTCTGCGCCACTGAACTGCGGCGGGTCACGCTGGCGGATCGCGCAGGAGCAGATGACAGCCGGCGGGGAAGGTGGCGTGGTGTGTTGGGCATCCCCAGGCATGGTTGACTCAGTAGGAGATGGCAGGGTACGACTGCGGTGCTCCGGTCTCGATTGTAGATGGGGTGAGCTGAGGAGGAGAACCCGCACACTCCACCAAACTGTAAGATGGGTTTATTTGCGAAGGCAAGACAGCAGGACTCTCAGCGAAGGCAGTCCGAAGCAAGCAGGGCAGACGGCTAGCATTCACGCGCTCTTCTCGCGGTACAGGCTGATGATGATCCAAGTCCGGTTCACTGGTTCTTCATCTTCCATGAAGCTATATTACCATGGCCAATCTCCTAGAAAGGGTAGGAGATACTTGTGTCTCTTCCAAACTACAATATATATATATATATATATATATATATATATATATATATATATATATATATATATATATATATATATATATTTATACTTATATATATATATACATATATATATATAATTATATAGAAATATATACATATATATACATTATTTGGTCCGGTATCTTGTTCCATGAGCCAGTTCAGCGTACAGCATAGTAAGGGAGACGATAGCGTTTGTCCAGTTTCTTAAAATATTTAATACCCAACAGTTTTGAAAGGAGGTTCTTTCTTCTTCGGGGGTTGTCTTAGAATAGACAGAAGAACGCTTATACACACTTTCGATCCGAGGGCTTCCCTTTCTGCTCGCCCTCGCCAATGAGAATTCTCGGGGAGAGTAAAAGAGCGAGAGAGTAACAAAAACATGTAACTATACTACAGAAGGTGGGAAAAATAGGAAAGGAGCGAGAAGGTTGTAAATGGGAAGGAGGCATAGTTGCGGCATTGATTGACAGAACACAGATATATAAGGTTCAACCAATGTGCGTCTACAGAAAAAACGGCGTGCTGCGTAGTGAGAGAAAAAGATTCATAACATTTGGAGAGTCGAATCTCGAAAGCCTGAACAAAACAACTCGGGATGGCAGAGAGGCATGACAAACTCGGCCTACTGGTGATATTTGGTAACAAAGAACGAAAAAAACTTTTGTAATGTCGGTTTGAGGCCTTCGTTAGACAGAGGCAATGGCCACATGGCCCGCAGGTGGCAGAAGAAAGCTTATCGGAAAACAAAACATTCGTGGAAAACCTTGAAAAAAAGAAGGATAGTGAGTCCCCAATTTGCGGAGGCTCGTACGGGTCCATCTGAGTGAAATGGTCCAGAAATTTTGCGAGGAAACCGATTATGTCTCGTAAAGAACCACAGGCGGAGAAGAATTTATAACCTCAGCGCCGACGGAGAGGCACTCCGAACTTCCCGC